>NW_024962266.1:18567323-18589012 GCF_019238085.1 Lagopus leucura | reverse complement strand
ATAGGGAAAGGTTGAAATGGATCCCTCATACTATTAGTGCACATCCATATATATACATATGTATGTTCCAGTATATCTGGAAAATAACATAACCATTTCGCAGTGAGCTGTGGATGTGCACTAATAGTATGAGGGATCCATTTCAACCTTTCCCTATGCAGGACAGTTGGTTTTGTGTGTTGCTCTTGAAGTGCATTCATAACTAACAGTAGTGGCATAGAATGAGAATAATAATTTATTGAATTGTTTGTCACTGAACCAGATACTAAGGTAAAGAATTGTGTAATAATTGAATTATTCCTATTAGATATTTTCAAACCCTTATGGAACAGCCAGCCTGTATGCCTGAAGTTTTTGTTCCTGTGGCTTCACACATGGATCTTACTTCATTTGTTCATGCCAGATGTCCCACTAATCTTTTGTCAACTAGAGTCAGTGATGTGTTCTTTTTTATTCCTGACCAATCCCCTTGATGACTGAGTCTTCTGCAAATATTTCGTTTTTCTTCCTAATTGTTGATAAAAATACTAACTAGAGTATGCCCAGAAAGCTGTTCCAACTGGATACCAATTCTGTGACCATTCCCCTTCTAAATATACATTTTGAAATGTCAGTTAACCAATTTTTAGCTCACTTACTGTGTTTTGTATTATCATGGTTTCTTAACTGTAATGAATTCTACATCAAACGTCATATAGAATCAAAATATCTCAATAGTGTTGTGTTTTGCTTGTAGTCACAACTGGAAAAAAAAACAAAAGACAACAAATGTGTCTGACAGAACCTATTTTCCATATTGTACCTAGAGTGGCACTTAACATATTTCTCTTCTTTAATTAGTTAGTTATTCGGCCCCCTGTCAGCCATGCTATTACTTTACTCCAGATCAATTTCAGCCCGACAGGCCTGTAATTATCTACGTCAGTAAGTTTATCCTCCTTAAACTTTAATGCAACATAAGTTCTCTCCACCTTTCTGGAACTTTCCCAATTACTCCAAGACAGTAATAACAGCACAGATTCTTCAGTCAGCTCTTTAAAATCACTTGGCTAAAAGTAATCTGAAGTTTCCTATGCAAATCTCATTTTAGTAGCTTCCATCCTTGCTTTTCCATGTATTTTTTTTGCATGGTAATTGTCATCATCCTCATAGAGCATTACTAATTGTCTGTCTTTTACTTAAATACCAAACACAAATACTTATTGAATTCTATTTTCTTGCCTTCATTATTCTTAACAAATCTTCCAAGTTAATCTGATAAAGATCTGGTACCGTTGTCAGGATTCCTAAGGTATTTGAAAAATATTGTCCTTAATCCTCCGACCATAAATTTCTTCTAACAACTCGTCTATCCTTATCAGAGGAATTATTTATGCAGTTCCCTCCTTCTATTCTGTGTTCAGTGTTAACAACTTTCTTTCTTCATTGCATTGATTTACAATTACATAGAGACTTTCATTAACCTTTTGCGATAGACCTTTTTTTTTTAATGCATACAGCTTTCTTTCCTAATTTTTTCAGATACTTAATAAAATGTTTGTATTTTCCAATTATTGACCAGTTCTCTCTCCCAGCTGATTCTCCTTTATAATCATTTTCAGTTCAATAGAATGACTGCACCATCCATATTACTGTTGGGTTTCATTCTCTGTGCCTGTTTGTAAAGAGCAATGAAGCTATCATTGAGACAGCTAATAGTTCTTTTATCAAGCTCTCTGGTCTCACAATAAGTCCACCTTTTTGGAGATTTTCACTTTTGGTTTAAGAAATGTTCATATATAATGTTCAAAAATTCTACAGAGAAGTACCAACATCATGAAACTTCAAGCATATGTCAGGAAGACTGAAATCTTGGATGATAGCACAGCTTTTTGCTCCTACACATTAGAGAAGGTGCTAAGGCACCCAGTCATCCTACTCTCTTCTATGATTTGGTGATTTGCAGACAGCAGCTACAATTCCATTTTGGTTTTTATGTGTTAAGAATACTGATCCATTGCATGCAAAATCATTTGCTTCTGAGCTGTCAGTGTCCTGAAAACAGACTATATCTTTTTTACTGTAGAGTTCAGCACTTCTTTCCCTTTTCCCTTCTTGAACAAAACAAGTTATAACCAACCATTGATTCTTAAGTTCCACTTATGCAGTTCTTCCCATCTGTTTCCAATAATACCAGCTACACTTAATTAAAAATTAGGTAATTCTGATTCCTTTCCCTTTTTTACCCAGACTCTTCAGTATTGCTTTATAGAAGATCTACTCATCCTTGAGTAATTTTACTTTTATCTTGGTTTCATGCTGAATGAGGATTTTTTGTTTTGCTTCAATTCTCCTGTGAGCACTCATTTTCAGCCTCTTCCCTCACAGGCTGTTTGCCTTTTCACTGAACAGGAGACAACCCAAACTACGCCATCCTTTCTCCTGCCACAAAAGACAGATGTGCCATGTTCAGAATTATTTCATTGTATCCTGTCTTCCTTTATTTGCCAAGCAAGGATAATATCCTAGAGGATTTTGCAGACATTCTTCTTCTTTAACAACATGCAGGGTTCCCTTGAATCCAGGCTGCAAGAATGCTGTACTTTTATCTATTTTTCCTTCACAAAGCAGTCTTTCCCCAAATTGGTTTGGCTACATGTTATCATTAACTGCCCTTTTATGAAAAGCAGCTTCCATCTCTGGATGATTCCAAAATTTGGGGTGGAGAATGGGAAATAGGGGACAGCTATCCTGTATTCAGATGAAAATGTAGGCTGTTTTAACATACCTGCCTGGTTACTTCTTTTTACTGCTGCATGGAAAAGTCAGAGTTCCACGGCCATCCCAGTCTCAGGGCTAGCAGCTTCCATCTCTCCTCTGGCAGAATTTGTGAACTATAGAATCTAAGCTCTCAGCTAGTGTATAAAGTGAGCCGAGGAACTGTCAAAAAATGAAACATTAAGAACGAACTTGTTTTGTCAGAAGATTGATCAAGTTCTGTGCCTTTCTATGGGAGATTTAAATGACAACCAACTAGCATTCTTCACTGGAAAAAGCAAAACATTCTACCAGGGAAGTGCTGATTAACTCTTCTCCTGTCCAGGGAAGAGCTATCTAAAGTAATTGGCTTTGACAGGTGAGGTCTGTCCTCATCTTGGCAGAGCAGATAAGGTACTGGTTACAACACATCTGGGTAGACTTACACAGCTTTTTAATTACAACAAAAGCATTCATCACAAATGCCTTGTAAACTCAGTATCAACAGTGTTTGGGCTGCAGATGCTTGGCTGTGGGGTTTGATGACTTATCTGTTTAATAGATGTGATAAAACATTGCCATGCATTCCGTGACCAACTTTGCCTTCAACTCATTCTTGCAATGTCTGTAGTTCAAGAAGGCTACTCAGGCTATGAAATGAAGCTATTAAATCCATTTGATCCCACTACACATTGACTTTTTTTTTTTTTTTTTTTTTTTTTTTTTTTTTTTTGGCCAGCACTTCAAAAAAACATGCTCAGACCTGATGCTGATGCTGTGCAAGCTGCATTTCTTCATCATCCCAGTGACACGACTGAAGAAAGGCATGAAGGCATTTGATGAATGGTGATGTCACCTAGCACAAAGTCCGACTGCTTCCTTGCCCCATGTATTGGTACAAGGAAAACAGCTATAAAAACTTGTCCCCTGAAGATAGTGTAGCAGTAGAACTGAAAATGCTCTAATATCTAACTTTATAGGCTATGCTTTCATGTTATAGCATAATCCCTTGCTATATACTCTTGCTGGCTCTGAATTAACAGAACAGGTTGGTACACAAACAATACAGCGTTTGTTACATTTTTTGCAAGGGAAAGCATGAAGCGCATTGACAGATCATAGCCTCATACCTCTTTTTTAACTATCTGAATTTCTATAGCCTGTACTGCAGATGGCAGGTTGAGTTACATGGAATTATGAATCACTTTTGGTATTGTGTTGATTAATTCTCTCTCCTTCTCTCTCTCTGACATTCTAAGAATTTCATGCACTAAAAGGTCATAGATCACGTTGCTGCCCTGTACAGTTTTTTTCTGAAAATGTAGAAAGAATGGGAGACTGCAGATTTAACTTGGCTAGCTAGCTGAAAGCTGTATATAGTAAGCACTGCGATAAAGTAATTGTGGTGGTAATTGCTATGATAATTCTATTTTTTGGTATTTCTTAACGCTATCTTTAAAAAATCAGTTTTTTTCATCAGTACTTCAAAGATTCTTTCCAAAAAAAAAAAAAAAAAATGAGGCAGACTGACAAAGAGAAGAGTTTCTGAAAGCTCAACTTCAATTGCATGAAAAGAAGCAGCAGGAATTTAAGAAAGGCAGAGGAAAGAGTGAATATTTAAGTTAAGGACACTGAGCCACAGCATCCCAGCTCTTTTTTGCTGTATTTCTCATTGGCATCAATAATGGAATGTACTCAAAGCTTGATATTAGACTCAAGACTTGTTCTTCCTATCTGACTGCAACCAGGAGTGCAGCAAACAGAGCAGGCCAACAGGGGGTGGAGCATCAGTCAGGATATGGCACATTAATTTGTGGGAGAGATTACAGGTATTTATTTCCTTTCTTTTTCTAGTAGCAGAGAGGCATACTCAGAAGGTTGATATCAGGCTGGTGTAAGCAGTAAAATTTTGGGCTTCTTGATCATAGGAAGATCTACTCATCCAGGTCTACTGGTGCCCGAAGAGATACCCCTTTCTCAGAGGGAGAAAAAAAAGGATTTTTTTGCTGATTGATAGGGCTTTAAATTAGATTTGAAGGGGGAAAGAAATGAAATCAGGCCCACCAGTGACGAACTGTGGGATGGCATGCCACTTTGTCCTTCTGGACAAAGTATCCAGCATACAGCTAGACAAAGATACAATGTGATAAGTGAGCAATTGCTGATGGATTGGGCCCTAAGGGTTTATGTACATGGGGTTACATTAGACTGGTGGCCAATCATTAGAGGGGTTCCCCAGGACTTCATTTTAAAGCCAGTTCTCTTTCTTCATAAATGACTTGGATATAGGACTAGATGTTATTTTTGAGCAAGTTTGCTGATACAAAACTAGGAGGAGCTGTTGACTCTGTCAAGGGTGGAAAGGCCTTGCACAGAGATCTAGCCAACCACCAAGGGCACAAAGTTTAACAATAGCAAGAGTTTAACATGAAGTTGCAACTGGAGATGTTTTGGTTGGAAATCAGGAAAAGGTGCTTTACTGAGAGGGTGGACAGGCACTGGAACAGGCTCCCCAGGGCAGTGGTCATGGTACCAAGCTTGCTGGAGTTCAAGAAGTGTCTGAACAACTCTTTCAATCATATGGTCTGATTTTGGGATGGTACTATGTGGAGCCTGGAGTTGGAATTGATTATAAGTCCCTTTCAACTCAGGATATTCTATGACCTGCAAGTGGCCATAAAGGACAGAAAACAGAGGCCAGCCTTTTTCTGATGCTGAAAGCTTTGCTTTAATCTTTCATGACATTTGAAATGGCAACCACACTTAGAGATGTTTCAAGTGTCATAAAGCAGTTTTTCAGAAAAAGGAAAGCCAGGAAGTCAAACTGCATCACTTTTCAAGAGCAGCTTTGCAATTCTTGAAAATTTTAAAGCAGAGTATTAATTTCAGTGCGTTGGTAGTGAATAGGATAATTTAATAGCACCTTCCACTCTCAAGTATTTCTTTCCTTGCATAGATTATTAGACAGCAAGGGTTGAGGATGCAAGCCCTGAATCATGAAAGTGTGTATACATACTGAAGAGGTGCTACACTGAATTATAAGCACTGGTAATAGTTTAGGATCCAAAGGGCTGATGACCTCTGCTTTTAAAAACATGCTGTAAAAGTTATCATTCTACAGCAGTGTTTTCTCAACTCTTTATCTCCTAAATGCTTTTGGACACACAGAACATGGGATTAATTATATACTGCAAGCAACAATTCATGAATATTTAACATACTCATTTATACTTAATGAATAAATTTGCATTTTGACAGTGTTATTTAATGTGGTTTAAGGAAATACTGCTCATTACCTTTCAATTTTGTAGATTAGGAGAATGTAATTGGAATGATAAGGTAGGTTTGCACAGTGTCCGTGTGATTGTTCTTAGGGCTTATTTCCACAGATTTTAGTTGCAATGTCTCTGTTTGCTGTGTGCTGGGGGAGGTTTGTGCCTGCACAGCGGGACCTCCAAGCAGGGAGAAGCACTCCCAGCACAGCTGAGGTGTGAACCAGCACTAAGATGGCTGCCACCGCCCGCAGCCCCCCTTGGGCGGGGCATGGACTGAGAGCTGAGATTTCATTGGAGAAGTGGAATGTCACTCCCCAGATAAGGCAAAGGATTGGCTGTCCGCCATGTGCCTCTTTCTAGGGCAGCAGGAGGGGACAAAATGGAGGTTGTGGTGGTCAGGGTTTGCGCTGGTTTTATCCCTGCTCTAGCAGATTCCTGGGATCTGACTTGGGTTCTGTGATGCCTGAGGCCTGCTAGAGGTGCATTTATGAAGCCATAAATGCACCTCTATGCAGGGCAGCAAGAGTTGTTCTGAAGATGACTTTACAGCAATTTCCACCATGGAGCTGTGCATAGAGCTGCAGGCTGAGGCTCCCAATGGCCCTGGGCATCTTTCTGCCCTTCCCTGCATGCAGGACGTGGCACTCTTGCAGCACTTGTTCCTCAGGCTTGCTGCCAGCCCTGCGCCTGATTTTTCTCCTAAAGACCTGGCTCACGTTGGAACTCTCTTTAAGAGGAAAAAAATGCTGTACATCTTTCAGAAGAACCTCAGACGTGATCTTTACACACATCAGTGGTTTGAAAGCAACCAAAAGGTAAACAAACAAACACAAAAATTGTTTTATATTCTTGTATTTTTTTTTTAATTTTATTTTTAAGGCCACCTGATGATGTGGGAGAGGGGAAATGAAGTAGAGGAACGATTTTTTCTTGGTTTTACAGTCAGCAGTCCTGACATGACATTTCTGCCCCATTAAATTCTGTAGGATTTTTCATTTTCTTTAGATTTTAGTAGGGCTAAGTACTTAACCTTTGTATTGGAGTGTCTATGTTTTGCCTTTTAATCATATATTTATGCAAATCAAGTCCTTAGGGCTTAGAAATGAAAATGGCTGAAACAATTAGAAGGTTTAAAATAAAATAAAAAAAAAATAAAAATCCAGGATTTGGATCTTTCTGCACCTGAACACCAATGTGCACAACAAAATATCGTACAGGTTTCCTGTGTTTAATACCAAAGGGCGGTTTTGTAAAACAGTCTTTTAAATTGCTTACAATTTGCTTCTTTAACAAAGTATATGTATTGTTTCTATTTGTCATTTTGAAGTGCCATATGGTGGCAGATACTAATCCACAATATGTTACCATGGTTCTCTCTGATCGCTCTTGAAAACAAGATAATTACCCAAATGGAGACTTGACCTTTCATTCAGTTTTAATGGACTGTTTTCTGAGCACATTTTTAATCAAAAAGAAGTGCACGAAATGTTGTTGTCAGAGCTGGCTATCTATATCTTGCCTGGGAATGCAGAAATCTTCAGGCCAGAATCAGATGATAGACCAACTGTCTACTCGGCACTCAGAGTAATGATGTCTCAATTCTCACTGGGGTTTCTGGAAGTAGCTTTGATGTTAAACAAAGTTTTGAAATATGAAAGCTGTGTTGATATCCTTCTTCTCTGGACAACAACACATAAGCAAAGCTGGTCTGTCTTTGGCATGCACCTCATCTTCCTCCTTCCCACACAGTACTAATAGAAGTGAATGTACAAGACAGAGCTTGGATATGCATTTTGATGTTCCTGACCTTTAGTTTTTTGTAAGGTGGAATATCTTGATGTCATCTAGCAAGTTAAGAGGCTATGGTTTGTGTCCGCTTTTGTGATATTATGTTATTGTACGTCTCCATATCAAGAACTATGACTCAGTCTATCAGTGACTTAATACGTTTCTATTTTTAACATATGAAAATAATCAGAGCTCCTGGTGGAATGGAGCAAATCTGAGTGGACTGTCTGCATGTGGTCTCCTTTTTATTTCATAAAGGAAGGCCTGGCAGGCACCGAGGTCAGTAGTGTTTCAGAAGGACGTGCAATAATTCTGTGTGCCTGCAGTTACTGCTGATGGGCTGTGTTGCAGGCAGATGCTATAAGGATCAGCTGCAAAACTGGTAGCTTCTTCTGTTTTGAAAGAAAGTGGGTTTTTTTACTGCTTAGGTTATGGAGTTCTCTTGCTGGTTTGATTTTTGGTTTGCTTGGTTGGTTGGTTTTACAAAAATGGTTGATAACATGTAAGCCAAAGAAATGAATGTTCGTTCTTTTGAGGAAGTTTTTTGATGTGCATTACCCTTTTATTCTGGAATTTGGTAGCCCTCCTGTGTTGTTTTCCACTCCTCCAAATGATTTTTTTGTCTGGAACACAGAACAGACCTGGGCTTAGCATACTGCCTTAAACCATTATTGTAATGATAGCAGCAAATACAAAAATTTCTGAGCACTACAGGATTAAACTCAGTGTATTTCCCAAGGTATTTGTTGCTGAATGCATATGCTGCTTGCCTCCATTTTGATAAGGCATGAAAGCAATAGAAGTCCTATCTTTAAGACTTTTCCCACTGGGAAATCTTGAATTTGTGAATATGGTGACAGGTTATATGCATCACAAAACAAAAATGCATAATTGAACAGCAGCAACTGTCTGAAAATAATCCACTGCTCCAAACAGTTGAAGGCCCCAGCATGACAAGTCACCAACTATTAAAATGTTCCTTCTGTGATCAGTCTACATATTAAGTATTAGCTGTGAAGACATGAAAGAAGCAGTGTAATTCCTCATGTGCCACACGTTTTACTGTGCCTAAAATCATGTTTCATAGGAGCGTTACCAGTGTGGGCACATCAGATGCTAGAAGAAGTGGCATCATCCCCCAGTATACTGGTTGCTGAATGTGTTTGGCTTCCATGTGGGAACAAACAGAAAGTATGGTTTCCTTATTGGAATAAAAAGATGTTTCAGCTTAGATAGAGCTTCTCGTCTTACTTTAGTGATCCAAATTTATTTACATAATTAAACTCCATATTATTCTGCCTCAAAATGTCTTACCACAAAGATGAGCAAGTGAGTAATCTCTAACATTTCCAGAATTTTACTCCGAAATTTTCGGTTGCTGCTTAACAAATTTTCAAGTTGTATTCAGATACTTAAGAAACCCATACAACATATTTGCTTTGGGTTTTTCCAACCCACATCCAAGTTACACAAAACCAGTACATTCCTCTATTCCTAATGCGTGAGGGATAACTAACATCAAACTCATTGCTTGTGCAAATTGAGCTTAAGGACTGTATTTAATTGAACTCAGAGCCATGTTTCTTCTGTGGGCAAAGAGAGGCAACTTCTGAGGCACAAAAGTCTCTCTCGTTGGAATCCTGTCCCAAGGACCTGTAGGCCCAATGGAAATATTCCTCTCTGGAGCATTCTTTCTTCTGATACTGTATTTGTTCTTAACAAGATACTGCTCTCATGCTACTAATGATAGTGAGAGTACTAAATCTCTTAATAAGAAACTATTTGAATTAATAAGGACATTGCTGTAGAGGACCAGCTTGATTCTATATGCAGAGATTTCTATGGATTTTTCCACAAACACCTTTATTAGGCCTGGACGAATAAATACTCCAGTTACTTATATGAAAGGTAATGCAGTAAAAATTTTACTAGTAAATTCTGTGTGTGAATTCAATCTAAAAATGTTGACTCGTGAGTGGCGCAAGTGCTGATACTCTCATTTATTATGAATTAGCTGGATTTGGCTGAGCTTTTGAAGCTGATAGGATTGCATTTATTGATCTCTTTTCACTGGTATCAATAAAAGCAAAACAACTTGTTGCCCCAGAAGGCTCTTCGTGCAGTCATCTTCCAGATTCACTTGAAGCTGTTGATTTTGATACTGCAAGCTAGATAATGGGAGTGAATCCATAGAAGAAGCTCTTTCTGGTATGATTTCTGTATTTGTTGCCAATGGAAGGACGTAAGCCACAGCCCTATTGCTAATTCTGTGTGAAGTCAGCTTAGCAATGGATTTGTCATTAATATCTACATTTTTCCATTCCTTTAGCTCCAGATTCTGCCATGTCCCTTAAAAGTCTTCCTGCTCTGTAATATCTCTCTCACTGTCTTTTTCTATACTATCCACATCCATTTCTCATGTCCCTGGATGCACTTTTAATAGTAACTTCCAAAGTTAAGCTGGATTCAGAGCTTCTTCCCATGTTTTCTACCAGCCTCTGCCCTGCCAGGTGGTTCAAAGAGAATGTGCTTTGTCTGGTTTAGAGTTATGTGCAGATCTTTAGTCCAGTTATTATATCTGTCTTGGCTCACATGTTTGCTGCTACTTCCTCCCAGGTTCTGGGCAAACTGAACAACAAGGACATAATTTGATCCATCCCTGCCTTCCCTGCACTCCAATTGCCAGCAGGGGATCTTTCCTATTAGCTACTTGCTGAGCTTCGTGAAACGAATGCTATCTGAGACTTTGGCTTTTCAATGAAATTAGTTTTAAATTACCCAGTGAAATCCAAAGTTACTAGGCGGAGGCAGACATGTAAGCGAGCAGAGTGTTGCTAGTCACACAAGCTTTGATTAACTGAGGTTATCAGGCTTAAACAACAGTAAGTGAGAAGATGGAGGCAGTTCTTGTGAAGCTCTTTGTTAACTTTCAGGACTGGCTGCTTGTTACCTCTCTTCTGTCTCTGTGTAACAAGAGATAGAGGGACTGAGAGGTGGCAGCAGATGGATTTCGGTGAAACTGTGGTGGGATTGTATCATGTTTTGCTTTAGATGTCTTATTACATGGGAATTGTTAGTCAGTTGATATTAAGAGGTAATCTCAGTGCCTGGAGGTTTGGAGATGCCTTATTTTGGATGTGTTATAGGAGAAAAATAAATTGTAGGTAAGAACACAAGTGTCCAGGGAGGTATTCGCTAGTAGAAAACTATGAGAAGAGATTTGGAAAGGTCTGCTTGCTGCTCTGTCTGAACCTCACAGGATCTGGAGGAGAGGAGAGAAAAGAGCAGCTTGACCTTTCTGTGCTGCCCTTATAAGAGGTCAAAGGAATGAAACAATAATGGCAGCCTTCAGTCTTGAAAAGGGCAGCAGAAAGAGAAGGGCAGTGGCAGAATTCAGCTGCTGCTGTATTTTCAATTAACATTTGCTGCTGCAATCCCATAACTTTTCACTGAGTAGGAGCCAGGATAAAAGCCACCCCACTTAGTGTCCATTTCACAAAGTGAAATCTAATTAGTAAAATGTTTAAAAGTTAATGAAGAATACACGATGTCAGAAAATATGGTCTAATGAAGAGCAGTCCTCTCATATCAGCACTGTGCTGTCATAAACTACTACGTAAGTCATATTTTGGTGTTGATGCTAATAAAGTACTATAAGTAATGGGCCAGGAGGTGTGCTGTGCAAAATGTCTCGCCATCTCTTTAGAAGTTCAACTGTAATGTTAATGGAGGCTCCCTGTAGACACACGCGCAAGAGCATCTTACTAAATCCTGGGGATTGCCTTCCATTTCATATCTGTTTCTCCAGAACTTTGGCCAATAATCCTTTAGATTTCACTGAGGTCTCTGGGATGCAAGCACTGTCTTACTTTTGGGCTGTTGCTTTCACATAGATGCGGTCTAGCTTGTCTGAATTGTCTGAAGAGCACCAGGCAGCACCTGAGTTCCTCATTTTGTAATGAAATACCAAAGTTGGAAGATAAGATTTTGAATGCTGCAGTATTTCCAGAGGAAAATCTCTGAGTCTTAAATTCAATGCCACTTAATATGAGATTTTATTCCTACACTTTGAAATTCCAGTGCCTTCATCTCTGGAGGAGTTTCTAAGGAGCGCTTTGCATCTGTGGGAGATGCACCAGAAATGGAAGGTCTTTGATTTTGCACATGGAGACTGAATAGGAAATTGTTAAGCCAACAGTCTGACATAGCCTTGGTTGCATTTTTCAAAAGCTTTGAAACACAGAGTTGATTTTAGTTGATTTTTCTTAATAAGAAAGGGCTTTTTGAACATTTAAAAAAAAAAAAAAAAAAAAAAAAAAAAAAGTCTTTGGACAAAACCAAACCTCTGGTGGATTTTTTTTTTTATTTTTTTTTAATTTTGAGGTTTTTTGGTTGTTGGTGTTTGGGGTTTTTTGTGTTTTTTTTTTTTTTTCTTTTTTTTTTTTAAGTATTAGGTGCATCGGCACTGCAGAGAACAAGGCCAGATTGTGTGTGGGAGTACATCAGCATTGCTCCATTGAAGCCAAACAGAGGATCTGTCCCTGAACACTGAGTCCTACAGGGATCTTAGGTAATTTCTTTCTGAGCCTCTGGTGCCGTCTGCAAGCCGGTCAATTGCACATGAAGCTTCTTTTTACTGCAAACATTTATGAAAATTGATTTCAAGCGCTTGCTGTGTCAAGATCAAAATACAAGTCATGTCAGACTAGGACATGATCATTATACAGTGATCAGAAACTCTCAAAAACAACGCTAGGAAGGACATTTCTCTGCCATTCTGCTCCATGACTAATTATGTATAACGTATGGCTCTTTTAGAGGGAGCTGCAGGATGATGGGTGTGTGTGACTTGAAGAGAAAGGAACAAAAGGCAGTAGGTGGAAAATGACATTATTCTTAAAGAAGAAAACGTGAAAGGAAACTCAACCACCAGCAAAGGAACTAGGTGTGATTAGAAGAAAACATACAAAAGTGATCCCTAAAGAGTGGGAAGTAGAAGCTCTTCTCACTTCAGGTAACTGAAAGGTAGGGAGAGAATCAGCTACCATGCTTCTCTAGTGGAGTTATTTATAGCAAAATGCTGAAGGGAAGTGAACATACTGGAGCCTTGCTGTGTAGTAGGTATTAAGGCATAGATAGGATCTATGACAAAAAGAAAAGACCTTTTTACAGCCTTTCCAAGAGCGAGTTCTGTGGCAACTTAACAGTAATCTTGTATTCACCTGTATCAGCAGTCACTGGATCTTATTTCTTAGTTCCCAAATTAGGATTTCTGAACTAACAGCTGTGTTTAGGGTGAAAATCCTGGAGAAAATCTCAGCATCAGGAGTACCTCCTACATCAAGTGTACTTGAGTGGATTTGCCACAGGGAGAAAATCTTGTAACTAATCTTAATTCATACATCGTACCCATTTTACACATTTTGCATCAGAATCGGGCCAGCAGCTGTTAGAGGGAGCCCAAGAAGCGTGCAGTGACAACATGACATTGAGGTGTTTGTAGTCCCAGCCATCAGTCACCCAACCATGCCCCTGTACTTTGCAGGGACTTGCATGGCAGTTTTACCAAAGCAGCTCTCAGGGCAGCGTAGCCAGAGGTGAGCAGGGGTTAGGACACGTGGGAAGCTAAACCAGCACTGAAAACCAGCCTATGTTCTCTCAGGTGTGTTCAGTAGGAACAGAATTAAGCCCTTCATGTTGTGTCATTGTAGAGGCTCCTTCATATCTGAACGTTTTCAGACTGTCTTTATATACTTAAGTAGCAGTAACTAGGTTTGTGATACTAGAGAGAAAAACATTCTGAAAGCTTTCAGATGTCATTCAGTAGTTAAATTCTGAGAGGTCTTTCTGGGGCATGAGATCTGGAGGTTTCAGGCTGTGTGTGAATAATGTTACTGCGTTAAAGATGATGTCAGGGTTTGTTGTTTTATTCGTTTGATTTTTCTGTTGTTATTTGGTTTGCTCTTTGGATTTTGTTATCTTTAGGTTATTTTTGAATGTCTTAAGGATATATTTTATGAAGAGTGATTAAAAAAACCCTGGTGTTTACAGAACTTCTGATGTACCAAGAAACTCAGTGAAGTTGATTGTTGTGGGTTTTTTTTTTCCTCACTGGTTGGTAGAGTATTTGAACAGCTTTATAATTCGGATGGGATATGAATTTGGGAAAAGGGAAACTAATTGGCTGAATGTATCCCTTTCACTTTTTGAACCCAGCTCCCTTCCCGGAATCAGGTAAAGGTCTTTAGTTAGCACATTTCTTGTTAATGTGTTGTTAACAGATTTTCTCTGGTTTCTTCACTGACTTTCTACTGTGTATAATTAACACTTGAATGGCGTGAATGGATGTCTAAACCGCATGGTGTTGTTCCTGTTATTTGAGTGGATGTCGGCTGTGCTTTTAATCAAAAAGTGAGGCTTGCTAGGTTCTGTTAGGGCTTACTTTGCCTGAAGAGGGGAGAGACAACTGCACAAAGGGAAAAGGCAGCTGGAGATACACAGACAAAAGCTACAAAGAGAAGAGCCTTCAGACGCACACGATGTTCTTTTCTTGTGTATCCCTGATACTGGATATGAAATAGTAATGTTCTGCCTATCTGTTGTCATTGCTAACTCTATAATAGCTGTGTTTAATTTACAGATGTTTAATTGTTCCCTCTGCAGTGCCCACCAACTTCCTCTTAGCCCTGCTTCTTACAGAGGATGACACAGATGTATTCACTCACAGATAGATATTTCATAGGGTCCATGAAGCAGTGCAAATAAGCCCTCATTGTGCATAATGCTCATCAGAGGAGGAAAGCAGAAAAACCATTTTAACTTATCTCCTATCTCTGAGGCAGGATGAGCACACAATATAGTATATTTTTAAAATTCTTTAACGATGGGCAGTTCATTCCTAAGGGCAGATTCTCACTTGGCATAAATAATATAATTCATTCATTAGTCTTGCTATGCTGATTTTTCACTAAAAATCATCTCCATAATCTTCAGTGTATCATGCTGCATGCTCCTTGCCCAGAATCCCATCACACGGGATGGTCAGATATGACAATGCATGCAGTATAAGTAGACAGAGATAGATCTCCACAGAGATCATTTTGAAAGAGCCAGATGGCAACAACCACATTTATTTTTTTCCCAGCTTCACAAATATGTTTTGCAGCAGGGCTGTGTCTTTTCGTTCCAAATGAACCCAAACAAAAACTCATATATCTTTTTTTTACGTACATTTCAGTTCCTCTGGGAGACATCTGTGGGCCCAATTATACAAAGTCCAAGCACCATTTTACAGATTCACCATCCAGGAAGCGCAGTGACATAACCAGATTGCTTATAATTGTGCTTTTTTAATTGGTATCCTGAAACATTAAAAAAGCCAGGGAGAAGCAAAGTTATTGATATTATTACATATGCTGCTGCTTTGCATGAGTAAGCCTCTGATTAGCTCTGGGATCCCTTAAAACACATCTTAGTCACCCAAAAATTTGGAGAAAATGTCTGTAGTCAAATTAACACCCACAGTTGTCATTTAGTATTGCTTTGCCTTCTGCTTGCCCTCTTCATGTTCCTTCAACTATTTTGTCAATTTTTCTGTTCTATCTTGGTGTCACTCATAAATTCATACCTTCCTTTTGATACTTTTTATGCACAGGAGACAATAGCTTCCAAATAAAGTCATTACTATGTCTATAACCAACAGAAAACATATCTGCATGTAATGGAGGTAACATTGCACTCCTGCTTCCATATGGGACCAGCTAAATTGCAGCCATGTTTCTGAGAGCATTGGTCAAACCCTTCTCAAACTCAGCAGCTTGGGGGCCCATGGCCACCATCTCTAGGCACCATTTCCAGTGCCTGACCACGCTCTCAGTGAAGAACCTTTTCCTTATACCCAACCTGCCCATCCCACTGTGCAGCTTCATGCCATTCTATCAGGTCCTAAAGTATATTTAAGTCAAACATTTTTAAGGATGGCTTTTCAGTTTTAAAGTTTTCAGTTTTCAGTTAATATTTTTTGTGTGATTAAAATTGCTATTTAAAGTGCTATAATTCCGGATTCCCACTGAACTAAAGCTGGTGCTTAATGTAGAAGCTGGAGGAGACAAATCCAGATTCCTTTCACCTGCTCTCTCCTCATGCTTATTTACATGGACACTAGGGTAGGGCTGCAGGTAGCTTTAGGACTGGAGGTTAAGTCTTACTCTCACCCATGTTCTGCCATGGGAATCTCTCTCCTCTATCTGAAAAGTAATTTGAAAACTATCATCCCATTTGGGCTGTTTGTTTCTTCCTTGTAATTGTTGTGAGTGGTTTCCCTTTTAATGCAGAGTACAAGCAGGCAGAGATGCTAAATGCAGCAGGGTGCTAGGAGCAATCTACATTTTGCTGAGAAGACATAACTCTTGTAGGTTCATTCACAAACCATGCTCTTCTCAGACTCAGACTGAACACTGCTAAGTGGGGCCAAATTGAGCTGGTTACAAATAGGGGCTTTAGTGCTGTCTTTGAGCCAGCACTGCCAGGTGATCGCACTATCAGCTATCTCATCTTTCAGAGTGTGATGCTGGCCTGAAAAAGGTATTCGGTACACTGGGAAATAAAAGGAAAATCCATTTATGTTCATTTTCAAACTGCTCTCTGAATGATTTGGAGGGTTCTTTTATTTTTGTATTTTTTACTTCTGCTTGGGGAAAGGTGAGGATCATTTTAGATCCCAGTAGGTAATTGTTTGGAAGCAGTAAAATAAAGGAAGCAACAAACCTCTCCAAATATCATCTTCTAGTATGCAGTGGCAATGGCGCTAACTGTGGTTGCATGGTATCTCTATGAAACACACAAACATTTTACTCTCTGGTGATCTCTCACTTAAGGATAACTTTAGGTAGCAATTTATGCTCAGCTGTATTCTGCCCTATTTCCTGGCATTTCTAGTATATCAAACAGGCATCTTTGGCGCATTTGCCTTTGTACTTTGGAAGGATTGTCATTTCAGAGATGACAAATCCTTTATACAAATTTGAAGAACAACAAACTCTGTGTGGCTTTTATATTCAAATTTGTTTACAGAATGATATTTGCAAATAACTATTTAAGTCACTTTTTTTTTTATTCTGATGATGCAGTCATCAGTAGTTTGTGCTTGGAAGTATATTTCTTGCCTTACGTTCATTATTCATGATGGTTCTGTAGTTATTCCTTTGCTATGTGAATCTACTGCATTCATTAAATATCATTTCATAAAATTGATGGACTGTGGCTGGCTTAAGTTTATCCATAACATTTTCAAAGAGAATATATCATATAACCAGCTTGTAAGATAAGCTTGTGAGTTTTACAAAGTATGCAGATTTATTATGTGTTTCTTGTTTGTGCTGCTCTACCATCCTCACTACTGCAGGAAGCACACTCCTCCAAACCAAACCTTGGTGCTTAAAGAGGTGCAGGCACTTGTTTCCATTTGACATTACTGAACAAGCTGCTTCAGGGTTTCACCTCCTAAATGACCAAAGTGATGAATAGTTTTGGAAAAATGTGAAACTTTCAATTTTGTTTTCATTGCATTTTAATCTAATTCCCTCTACTGGTTCTAGCAAGTTCTCTATCAAATATTTATGTTGCAATTCCAGTATTGCACAGCTACATCTCCATTCAAGAAATGTTTATCTTTCAGAGGTGCATAATGTACAGAAAGGATGCAACTCTGAGATCCCTTGTTTTTCAACTTTATGTACAATTAAAGAAAAATGGTTGTTTCTGTGATGCGTAATAATGCAGAGAAGGCAAAGGTTGCAGGAGGAGGTCATCTCCTTTGTTTCCACAGCTACTATAATTATGGGAGAAAAAATCACCCTCATCTGAAGAAGGCCTGGCCTTGTGCACCGCAAGCTTTATCTATTTCAGTATGACAGATATCACCTTTCCCTAATTTCTCAAATCTGTGTTTTCCATCTGTCTGTATTCAGGAAGTTACATTTTCTTATCATCACTAGTCTTGTGGAAAGTGGGGCTGAGCCTTAATAAAGTAAAAACTAAATAGCACAAAGAGTGCTGTCACAGTGGACAACACAACTGAAACGTGATGTCCTCTGTACTAATCACAGGAGAAGTGAATTGCAGATGGTGGGAAGTGCTGTGATCATCTGATTGCATTAATGTGCAAGTACATTAGCTTAATGTATCGAAGGTCAGGGAGTTTACATCTCATTGGCACAAAACTGGAAATCTGCAAAATGTAATATAAACCATCAACAAGTGTCGTAATTGATTGTCATTAAGAAATTAAACTACCCAAAGAGAACTATTTCTAAGTAGTGGAGATGAACTACAGAAATGCCTGAAATTTTGCAACCACCTTGTCTCAAGGAATACTTTATTTGCCAAGTGCTGCTCTACCTGTAGTCATGCAGTTCCGGTAGCTTTTGCCTAAGCAGGCTGGTCATGTAAGTCTATCTACAGAGTCAGAAATAAAGGATCAAAGCATACTATTGAACATCGATGAGTAGTAATCTGCTGCTTTATAGGAATTGACATTCTGTCTAGATTATACTGTAGATGAACGTGTGCATAAATTAAGCAGTGATGGCAGAAGAACGCTAGTGAGGTTGGCAGTTACAGTACTGGTCATTTATAACCATCATGGGAATGTGGGTTTTCCGTCTGCTTTCCTAAAGCCTATAGCTGTTGTGATGCTACATTTCTTCCAAGCCTGGAGGTATTGCTTTGTCTAGAAGAACGCTCTGGATCCTCTGAGCCCACACATTTTCTTGACATTTCACAAGTGCTTCTGTTTGTTCTTTGTTGGATATAAGTTTGCTCTCTTAGCCTATTCACTGAGAGATGTAAGAAGAATGTATGTAGTAAAAACCGGAACAATTAGTTTGCTTTCACTGATGGAAGACAAGGCAGAACCAGTGAGCCTGGCAACTTCTGTACATTTATGGGTTCTGAGGCAACAAGTGTTAGGACAAAAACATGTTTTGGAAAGCATTTCTTACTCCTAGAGCTGTTTCCCCTCAAAAAGCTTACAGCACTGACAACCTGAAAGTGAGAAATTCCCTTTGATGGAAGTTGCTTTACCTTTGATTCTCATTCTGCTTAGCACCCTTGCTCAAAATAGATGCCTCCCACCTTTTCTTCTTCCAGCCAGTTCAGCTTACTTGTTATAGTCAAACAACTTTCACTTCTCAGGCAGCTCCTCAAGCCAAGTGTTCAGGTAAACAAACTGCATCTTTCAGAGCAAACCACTGGAGAATTTCACTTCTTTCCCATGCAGTTTTCTTCACGGAGTCCATTCAAAACCTTCCCTTCTAGGAAAATACATTCTATTTCAGCGAGGAAGAGGCATATGCAGTAGAGATCCCACAATGACCCTAAAGTTCATAGTGGTTTACATGGTTTTCTATCTCCTGGCACAGTACGGATGGTTTAGTCCTAAATGGAGCTTGTAATGCAACAAGCCAATGACAAAACATTTGCCTTTAGCTTTCAACACAGAGCCATCATCTTTCAAAATGGAAAGTGAGAAATGCTCATCTCAGCTTACTCTTGAATGTTTTTTTGCAGTTAGTAATGATTCTACTAAATTTCATCAGTCTGTACTGATGTCCCAGCAATGAGGAGAACTTTGCTGCCCACCACAATCTGAAATGGGGCATGGCTGTCATCAAGCCTGTGGGATTGCTTAGTTTAGGACTTAGGTGGGGTATTTTACACTGTAAACACTGTGCAGTGCTTTCCAGGCCTTACAGTAACACTGTGTGTGTATCCATGTCCAATCATCACACTGCTCCTGATTTCTGAACTGAGGGGTTCTTTCTATGGTTTTTTGTTCTTTTAGCAGCCAAAGTGAAGGGTGTAAAAACAAGTGGTTAACTATCTTCCAGAAGCACACTGAAGTTATATAGCTTAACAGTTTTCAAAAAATATTTGGAAAGAATATGTAGCTGTTTTTCATTAATGTTTTCTTTTTGTCTTTATTCCAAAAATATTGCAATCCTGTGTACTTAGTATCTTACTTTCTGCAGCACAGTGCTGGCTAGAAAGAATTGCAAGCAGCATAAACTTGATGGGAATATGCAAATGTCAGGAAATGAAGCAGGCTGTGCTAGAGTGCCATGGATGGCAGATCTCAGTTTTATAACGAGGAGGATTTGTTTGTTTGTTTGCTTTTGTTGTTAATGAGGCCGTTGGGCAGAAAACAAAGGGTGTGAGTCAATGACAGTTTTTTCCTCAATGCAAATACATTTCTCTGATCTTCCTTATTCTCTTCTCTTTGTGTGAGCTAGTTATAAAGGCAGCCCTCAGAGTGCTTTGTATTCTTGAGCCTGCAGTATTTTCACATCTGTCATCCCAGAAATCATCTCCTATAACAGCCTTTCTAACACTGCCAGGACATTTATCTTCCTGGCCTGCTCTTTCCGATCTGTTCTGTTTGTCCAGTAACCAAAAGAACCAAGTCTGTCACATTTCCTGCTAACTCTCTTGTAGACTAAAACAAATCCTGCCTCCGAAATGCTCCGAGCTCTGCTCATAATCCTGTGTACAGACATTACCACCTGCTTCCTTGTTTCATCACTCACTGACAATTATATGACTCATTCATGCAAAGTAGAGATGAATAATTCGCATGAAATTTGAGTTTACCCAAACTTTTTAAACATTTTCTGATGTTTGCAGATGTAGCTCCAGCTTATGAGTCTTTGGGAGAGATTTATGGTTCGTTGCTTTTTTTTTTTTTTGTTGCCTTTTAAGTGTCATCTCTGTGCTAACTGTTCCAGTCCAGCTCTAAAGAACAGATTTCCAAAAGCCAAGCAAGTAATGTCCTTGTCTTATACATAATAAAGCCTAGTTGCACTCTCAAGAAGTGTAAAAGTATAAGAACGAAGAGTTGCCTTTTACTATCTGCCAAAAGCAGACAGTCATTAGAATATGAAAGCTAATCTTTCATATTTATTTCCTCCCACTATTCAGAGTTCAGATTCTGTCACTGCAATTGGGTGATTGATGCCAGAGTTTGGTGTCAGGGAATGTTTCACTTCTTACAGACCAAACATGGGTGCCCATCACACAGTGCATTTGAGATGATGTTTCCTACCCATCTACTGAGCAGCTAATGTTAAGAATGCTCTGAATATTCCACACAGCCTGTTAGAACATTTCTTCCATGATGCACCATGGTCTTCACAGATGCAAGTTTGGGTATTTAGCAAACTATCTTACAACATAGAGATGTGATAGCACAGGAACACCTACGTAAATGTATGCAAAATGCTTTGAACCTGAGGCATCTGATTGTCTTGATATTGAAAGAGGGATTCTTAGCGTGGTCACAGGGCCAAATGAGCAAGCTTACCCTGCTTTTACATCCAAGCTACTACGTGCCCCAAGGTGGTAAGCTGAATATCTGAAAGGATTGTTTTCTTTTGTGAAAAGCCAGTTTTTCTTTGAGAGGAAACTCTAGGGAAAACAGGGTTAGCGAGTTCTCATACTCTGCTAACATAATTAATTTAAAAGGTTACTCTAAAAGGAAGGTACTTATAGGCACTCTACCACATAATAAAACCATATTTGAAGCAGACAAATGGAGCTAAACAAACAAGGACAATCCACAACTCATTCTTAAAGGTCTGATGTTGCACAAAAATGAAATGTGAAAAAATAAAAATAATTAAAAAAAAAAAAGAAAAAAAAAGAGGCTTTATAAGGTAATCGTTATTCTGAGTGTGTGTCCCTGGTGTAATGCCCCTCTGAATGGCAATTTTTACAATTCAGGTTATTGGCTATTTCACCACATTCCAGAAGATTCAAAATTAACCAATTCAGCATCTTCTACACAGTATCTATGGCTTTTTTTTTTTTTTTTTTTTTTTTTTTTTTTTTTTTTTT